>NC_079893.1:16010588-16042932 GCF_024868665.1 Triplophysa rosa | reverse complement strand
GTATGCCTTCCCCCAAGCAGCCTCATTGCACAGGTTCTGTGTACGGTCAGGGAAGAGGGGCATCATGTTCTGCTAGTTTCACCCTATTGGCCCACAGTATGGCACCTGAGGTCAGACCTCTGGAACCTCCACGTCTGGCTCTTGGACAGGACGAAGAAGTGCTGAGCGCCCTGCCGCCTGCGGTCAAAGAGACCATTACCCAGGCTAGGGCCCCCGGCACTACACGCCTATATGCCTTTAAGTGGCGCCTCTTCTCGTCCTGGTGTTCTTCCCGAGGGGAAGACTTACGGAGAATCCTAATCGGGTTAGTGTTGTCCTTCCTACAGGAGAGACTGGAGAACAACCTCTCCCCTTCTACCCTCAAAGTGTATGTTGCCACCATTGCCGCACATCACAACCTTGTTGAGGGTAAGTCTCTCGGACAGCACGACCTGATCATTAAGTTCCTGAGGGGCGTGAGGAGGATGAATTCCACCGCCTGTGGCGGCTGATGGTAAGAGCCCCTCACTTTGCACAAGCTGAAGCTTTGCCTAACTGACTGGAAGGTTACGATTTGTTGAAGCGCTCACTGTGACTCGCCAAGGTCAGTCAGTGTCGCCCCGCTGAAGTCGAGCCGTGGCACAGCACAGTGGATTTTTGTATTGGGACAACGTCAAAGTGACCGACAGAAAGGGAACGTCTCCCTTGCGATTATAACCTTTGTTTCCTGATGGAGGGAATGAGACGTTGTGTCCCTCATGCCACAATGCTTTGCCGCCTTGCTGCAGTGACCGGGAAATGCATCACAGTTTCCTCAGCACAAAAGCTGAATGAATGGGCACGCCATCTGCCTTTATACCCGTAAGTATGTATCAAAGATGATAGGTTCTTAAATTCACACCCCATTCTGTCTCGACACAACATCGAGAGATCAACAGAAAAGGAATCATGTTTTCTCACCTTTACTATTTTCTTGTGACATCTATCAATACAGTTGTTCAAGAGGCATGGGCAGGAAAAAATGTCTATGTGCTGCTCTCCAAAATTGGGCCATATAAAATATTTTTTGCAGACATTAGTAAAACTGCTCCACAAAAAGAACTTGAAAGTGAGGTAAGATTTATAGTCTATGAAAATGTTCTGTAATTAAAATTATAAATAGCAAATTTTAACTTCCCCTGCTAATCCCACTCTGTGTTCCTTCTTTAAGGTTATTAATGCATACATGTGTCTTCTTGTGAGGCGTTTCAATGCACAGTCAAAAGAACAAGCATTCCAAATTGACTCATTCGAAATGACAGACATTTGGAATGGAAAAAATTCGAAATTAAAGGTTGGTTTGCTCAGATTTGTTTATCTACTATTTATGAAACATCAATCTTTAAAAATATTTCAGACCTGTTTTTTTGAATTTCAGGTCGATCCCAGATTGTACAGATACCTCATTAGCATTGTGAATGACCACTACCACTGGACAGTTGTGGTAAACAAATTAAACATTTTACTTAGCATGTGTAGGGCAAAAATATTACTGAGAAAATACACTGAAAAAAATGATTCGTTGATTTCACAAAATTTTTATGGTAAGTGGTTGCAAACAATTTCTTTCACCTATGTTTAAATAAAAACTTGGTGAAAAAACTTGTTTATTTATTTAAATATATGTAAAAGAAAATAACCATATATCCACTGAGGAAACGGTCAACACTTCCGGCCACGTCCGCTACCTCGGCAGACTGGTTATTTTGTTGTGGACCTTTAGTGTATTGTATGTCCTGTTCCTGTTGTAGTCTTTTGTAGTTCTTTCCTTTATTGGTTCTGTGTGATTGTCTGCCCAGGTGTTCCCAATTATCTTGTTAAGCTTGTTTCCCCCTGTGTTTATATTGCCCCTCTGTTTCAGTTTTTGTTTGTCAGTCGTTGCTGTTACATGTTTTGATGTTTTCCTTGTGTCCTGTTTTGTGTGTTTTCCTGTTTTGTGTGGATGTGTATACACATATATGTATATATACACACACACTGGGGAAAACAAGCTTAACAAGATAACTATCTAGACCAGTGTTTCCCAATCCTGGTCCTAGGGGCACACCTTCCAGAATGTTTTAGATATCTCCCTATATGAAACACCTGATTGATGAGTTGAATAAGGTGTTTTATATAGAGAGATATCTAAAACATTCTGTAAGTGTGCCCCGAGGACCATGGTTGGGAAACACTGATCTATAACAACAGGAACAGAAAGTACAATACAAAATAAAGGTCCACAATAAAATAACCAAATGCCTCAAAACAAGGGGAAACACAGACTGGATTGTAACAGTAACAGTCCAGGCTGGGATTAAAACTGAATCCACAGAACAGAGTAGAATCTTTTATAGAGAAGCATAGATTCCTGGCATACAGATGTTGAATTATTAACGTGACTTGTAAGTTTCTGAATCCATTTCATGTACAAGTAACTTAATTTGAATAAATACTTTGATATAAAATGCATGTAATTGTCTATCCCTAAATTATCTAAAATATCACTGTTAAAAATGTTAAAAGGTTATGCTGCCATCTCAAAGAAATGCTTTGTTCCTTGATCCTCTGGGAGAAAGTTCTGCAAAACTGAAACAATGCGAAAATGCAACAACGTATTTGAAGTTGTTCATCACAAAAATGTGCTTCTGATGTGCAAAAATTGATCTCTACAGTATTTCTACTGTAAAATTAGTTGTTCCAGTATCACAATGTTGACTTACATTTGTTAAGGGCTTTTATGCGACAAAAGGGATGCAATTTTTCAAGGTGGTCCTGTGATACGCTGCCTCACCCAAAACAACAAGATGGCACATCCTGCGGTGTCTTTGCTTTGAAAGTAAGTGATTTTAAATAGCTAATATATGTCATTGTCCTAAACTGTGAATGCCCTTAAGTATGATCCCGAGAAACACCATTAAGTTACTAATTATGTTGTACATTGTCTGTAAATGTCAAATTTGTGTTTTATTTTAATTTATAATAAAACTGCTTAATAATTTTACATTTTTAGTTTGCCGAATGTGTACTCCGAGAGGAGACAATTGTTTTCCGTAACACACCAGAAGGAGTGGAAGAATTGAGGAAAGCAATAGCTGTCACTCTTCTCCAAAACAGCGGTATGTGAAATGTAAAGTATGGTTTGGAAAGATTTATATTTTTAATGTTTTTTCCATTGTGTGTTTCTTAAGGTGCATTCACACCGCCAGCAACTCTGTCGCTTGTCTCTAGTCTCTTGCTACGAGAAGGCATTCCTAGCTTTGGTTGCTCTAGTAACGTTTATAAACAAACTCTGCAGTAACTGACAAGAGACTGATGACGTGAGCTCCGCTGCTTTAATCCTATTGGTAGTAAAGTTGCTCATCATTTGCATAAAGTTGAGCAAATCTCAACTTTGTCGCGTCGCTAGACACGAAGTAAAAAAGTAAAAGTAAAAAAGTACTATGTACTTAAGTATTTAAAAAGTAAAAGTAACAGCAAGAGAGAAACGATTCTTGTTCAACAATTTGTTCCCACAATATTAAGTAAATGAACATTGAGAGGGTGTAATAAACTCTTTGCCTCTGAAATTTCACAATCAGACTTAATAAACAAAATGTAATGTGTTACAACTTTTGAAAAGACACACACTATTTTATGCATAAACATACATTGCTACACAGGCAGGAAACAATCTACTTAACATTTACATTTAATTTTAGACCAAATGTATGCACTGATATGTAACAAAATAATTAAAGTGTTTTTCATGATGTACTTCAACCAGTATTTAAATCATCAGAAAAATGTGGGTTTTGTCTGTTGTTGATAAAACCAAGCATTGCAACGTGCTTAAAGGGATATTCCACCCAAAGATGAAAATTCTGTCATCATTTACTCACCCTCAAATTCCATACCTGCTAAATTTCTTTGTTCGGTTGAACACAAAAAAATATATATGTGGAATAATGTTAGCAACTGTAATTTCTGGGACATCATTGACTACCATAGTAGGAAAAATTACTGTATCATTTTTTCTGTTGAACACAAACTAAAATATTTTGAAGAACTGTTCTGGGGCACTTTTGACTAGAAACTAGGAAGCTGATTGAGATGCGCCCCATGGGTGATTTTGATCCAGTGATTTAGCTGGGCCCGTGCTGGTGCTCACACTCACAGCTGTATTGAGTTCCTCTATTTTCTTACATTAACAGCCTAGGTATTATTTATCAAGGTGCTGCGTGTTGAGGTAATTGATGAGGCGTGACATCAAGGAACAATCAACATGTTTGGATCATTACATTGTATGATTAAACGAATCTCATTGGCGAAGTAAATACAAATGACAACTCACTTGGTGTAAGAAATGTAAGAAAATTACCTGCAAAAATGTAACAAGTACTTTGCAAGTGTAAATAAAATTGTAGGTAGTAAAAAGTAAAAGATGTTCTTTATGAATGTAGTCAAGTAAAAGTTTTAAATTGTACTCGAGTAAAGTACAGATCCACAAAAATAGTACTTAAGTATAGTAATCAAGTACTTTACACCCCTGATGAATCTGAAAACCCTGAAAAATATCACAGGTTCCAAAATAAGCAGCCCAATAGTTTCACGATCACCATTCACCAGTCCTATCTCTTTTACACACTACATTTCCCATAATCCTCCTTGTTAATTACCACACCTGTCTGCCATCATACTCATGAACTCTCCATAAAAAAGCACCACACACACACAGGCTTTGCCTGGTCTCTCCTTGCTAACTAAAATTGTGTTATTGTCTATGTCTTGGACTGTTTGTATTGCTAATTGGTACTTACCTTCACCTACGTACCTTTATCTTGTTTCAATTTTGACTAGGGGTGTAACGATACACTCAGCTCACGATTCGGTACATATATCGATGCTGGGTTTATGATATGATACACATCTCAATGTTTTTAACAAAATTCAAAAATGAAACTGAAACTCAAATAACATTTATTTTCAAAATACTAACAATTTCAGTAACTTATTTTGTTGCACATACAACTTAATAAAGAATTTTAACTGAAATTAGAATTAAGATCAGTATCAATTTTGACAGCAAATTTTGATTTAGTTTTAGTCATAGTCTTTTGACTAAAATGCAATTTAGTTTTAGTCTTCCCAATTTATCATAGTTTTAGTCTATTTTTAGTCAACGAAATCTACATTATATTAGTCTACTAAAATCTATCTGGATTAACTCATTTAATTGGTGTAATTAAATGTTCCATACAAAGATTTAACTGTTTCTACATCATTTACTTTACCTTGGAATTAAATGAAACCAGGTCATTACCTTTATTTTTCAGAAAAGTTGAGTAACTACTGGATATTCATTGTTGTAACACAGAGAATATTAGTCCATAAATGAAATGTAGCAGTTCATTCAGTCTCATTTTGACTCAGTTGACTCGTTCGTTCAGTGAAGGGCGTGTTCATTCAGTACATTCAACCAATGAAACGCTCTGACAGAGCTCACGCTCAAGCACTATTGACTCGTGTCTCTTTGAAGCTGCGCTCTTTGCTTGAGACAGTAATGAATGAGAAAAATCTTTCAAAAAGACATATTACATAAACTGTATTACATTTCTTCTATCATGCAGATCACATACTTGTTTTTTAGCATGTCATTCCATCTTTTAATATACAGTACGACTCACTTTCTTTCTTTTGGCTTACTTTAGTTGCATATCACGTTATGCAGCAGCTCACGTCAGCGGATAAATTAACATTGGCATTTAAAAACATTTGTGCTGCCTTTGTAATGAGTTTCGGGGTGACTCGCCTGCAGACACGCTTCAAGTTTGCTGTGTTTTAACGGCGATTGTGAAGGAAAATATGATGCTTTGTAAACCACTGAGACACAGATTGTGTCTTGTGCTTCTCTCTCCATCTAGCGCATATGTGAGATAAGCACACATGACGCGCTGGCGCAGAGTAGGTAGCGTCTTGAACGAATAGAATTAAACATATCGTAAAATATCCCCATCTCTTTACGATGCGCATCGTAACATTTTTGCATCGCGAAATATCGTAATGCAAAGTATCTTTACATCCTTAATTTTGACTGTATTTGATTGACTGAAGCTGCAAAGTTATTTGGTTAAGTGAATTTTGAGTCTCGTCTGCCTGGATTAGTTTAGCAGAACTTCTCCTGCAAAATGGGTTTAAATAGGATACATTTTATTTTGCAATGCTTGGTATACGTTGATAGACTTTCCTGTGCATTCCACTTGAATTGGTTATTTTAGATGACCTGAGCCAGCTGTGCCATCTCTGTGGGGAGGAAAGTGGTGATATTAACTGGGTAAGTAGTTACTGTTTACATGATACATTTCAATATTATTCACTTGTACCTATCACAATTCCATTAGTGGTTAGCGTGTCTGTCTAGTACCTTACGGAAAGTTGCGTTTTTGCTAAATTTCAGATTGCCTGTGACTGCTGCAGTCGGTGGTACCACCAATCATGTGTCCAGTGGACATCAAAAGTGAACTTTCTGTGTCCTGCCTGTGAAAATTAACCAGATATTGTAGCTTTCTTTTCTTTCATTCAAACAATGGATGGTACTGTACCAGTGTACTTATTTTCTGTTTTAATGGATGGTTCATACATTCAAAAGTTCTGTTATTACCCCCATGAACAACAAACCTGTCTGTACAAATCATAATAAATTTAACAGAATAAAATACTGCATTGAATATTATTACTTGTGTAGGTGCATCACACCCATGTTAGTGACTCTCTGTGTATTCACACAGAAGAAAATAATGCCCAAATAATACCCTAATAGAATGTGTCACATTTAACATTTACATTTAGTAATTTAGCAGACGCTTTTATCCAAAGCGACTTACAGATGAGGGAAACAATGGAAGCAATTGGAACAACATGAGGACAACAAAAAGCATGAGTGCAATAAAAAACTGGTCTCATATACTGTAGACTACCACAGTATACAGAGCTAGAATTTTTTTAAAAGAGTACATACTATATTACATATGTAGGTTCATCAGATTCATTTGAGCGACTTTTTGTGCATTCACACAGAAGAAACGGGGGTAGAATCCAGGCGTGTGGGTAAAAATGAACCTGCTCAAATAATACCCCCCCCCAAAATACTAAAGCTGTCCATGTTTCTAGAATAATGTGTCACATTTTACATACAGCATTACTTGTGTATGTTCATCAGATCCATGTGAGCTACTCTTTGTGTATTCACACAGAAGAAACAGGGGGTAGAATCCAGGCGTGTGGGTAAAAATGAACCTGCTCAAATAATACCCCCCCCAAAATACTAAAGCTGTCCATGTTTCTGAATAATGTGTCACATTTTACATACTGCATTACTTGTGTAGGTTCATCAGATCCATGTGAGCCTCTTTGTGTATTCACACAGAAGAAACGGGGGGTAGAATCCAGGCGTGTGGGTAAAAATGAACCTGCTCAAATAATACCCCCCCCAAAATACTAAAGCTGTCATGTTTCTAGAATAATGTGTCACATTTTACATACAGCATTACTTGTGTAGGTTCATCAGATCCATGTGAGCATCTTTGTGTATTCACACAGAAGAAACGGGGGGTAGAATCCAGGCGTGTGGTAAAAATGAACCTGCTCAAATAATACCCCCCCCAAAATACTAAAGCTGTCCATGTTTCTAGAATAATGTGTCACATTTTACATACAGCATTACTTGTGTAGGTTCATCAGATCCATGTGAGCGACTCTTTTGTATTCACACAGAAGAAACGGGGGGTAGATTCCAGGCGTGTGGGTAAAAATGAACCTGCTCAAATAATACCCCCCCCAAAATACTAAAGCTGTCATGTTTCTAGAATAATGTCACATTTTACATACAGCATTACTTGTGTAGGTTCATCAGATCCATGTGAGCGACTCTTTGTGTATTCACACAGAAGAAAGGGGGGTAGAATCCAGGGTGTGGGTAAAAATGAACCTGCTCAAATAATACCCCCCCCAAAATACTAAAGCTGTCCATGTTTCTAGAATAATGTGTCACATTTTACATACTGATTACTTGTGTAGGTTATCAGATCCATGTGAGCGACTCTTTGTGTATTCACACAGAAGAAACAGGGGGTAGAATCCAGGCGTGTGGGTAAAAATGAACCTGCTCAAATAATACCCCCCCCAAAATACTAAAGCTGTCATGTTTCTAGAATAATGTGTCACATTTTACATACAGCATTACTTGTGTAGGTTCATCAGATCCATGTGAGCTATTTGTGTATTCACACAGAAGAAACAGGGGGTAGAATCCAGGCGTGTGGGTAAATGAACCTGCTCAAATAATACCCCCCCAAAATACTAAAGCTGTCCATGTTTCTAGAAAATAAGTCACATTTTACATCAGCATTACTTGTTAGGTTCATCAGATCCATGTGAGCTACTCTTGTGTATTCCACACAGAGAAACGGGGGTAGAATCCAGGCGTGGTAAAAATGAACCTGCTCAAATAATACCCCCCAAAATACAAGCTGTCATGTTTCTAGAATATAGTCACATTTTCATACAGATTACTTGTGGGTCATCAGATCCATGGAGCACTTTTGATTCACACAGAAGAAACGGGGTAGCAGGCGTGGTAAAAATGAACCTGCTCAAATATACCCCCCCCAAAATACTAAAGCTGTCCATGTTTCTAGAATAATGTCACATTTTACATACAGCATTACTTGTGTAGGTTCATCAGATCCATGTGAGCGACTCTTTGTGTATTCACACAGAAGAAACAGGGGGGTAGAATCCAGGCGTGTGATAAAAATGAACCTGCTCAAATAATACCCCCCCCAAAATACTAAAGCTGTGCATGTTTCTAGAATAGTAAGTCAAATTTTACATACTGCATTACTTGTGAAGGTTCATCAGATCCATGTGAGCGACTCTTTGTGTATTCACACAGAAGAAACGGGGGTAGAATCCAGGCGTGTGGGTAAAAATGAACCTGCTCAAATAATACCCCCCCCAAAATACTAAAGCTGTCCATGTTTCTAGAATAATGTGTCACATTTTACATACAGCATTACTTGTGTAGGTTCATCAGATCCATGTGAGCTACTCTTTGTGTATTCACACAGAAGAAACAGGGGGGTAGAATCCAGGCGTGTGGGTAAAAATGAACCTGCTCAAATAATACCCCCCCCAAAATACTAAAGCTGTCCATGTTTCTAGAATAATGTGTCACATTTTACATACAGCATTACTTGTGTAGGTTCATCAGATCCATGTGAGCACTCTTTGTGTATTCACACAGAAGAAACGGGGGTAGAATCCAGGCGTGTGGGTAAAAATGAACCTGCTCAAATAATACCCCCCCCCAAAATACTAAAGCTGTCCATGTTTCTAGAATAATGTGTCACATTTTACATACAGCATTACTTGTGTAGGTTCATCAGATCCATGTGAGCTACTCTTTGTGTATTCACACAGAAGAAACGGGGGGTAGAATCCAGGCGTGTGGGTAAAAATAAACCCTTTAGTATTTTTCAATTACAAAATACTAAAGCTATTCTTGTTTAAAGGTATTGTTGTTGAGCAAAAGTTAATTCGGCTTGCCATAGTAAAGCCTAACACGCGTCACCTAAACAGAAGCCACGAACATTGCTAGTCTCATTTACGATTTGGTTCGAGAACCAGGAATCGCATTTATGATTTCTTACTGCCATCTACAGGAAATTGCGCAAGTTTTCGTCCGAGTGAAGGTTTTTAACTGCCATCTACAGGAGACACGACGTTAGTCTCCGCGTGCACGCGAAGGGGGGTAGTCTCCAGCCGGGGGGTCGAAAATAGGCACAACACCAGATCACGGCCAACGGCGGCAACTCCTCCGCTCCCTCTATGGCCGCCATCCCACCTCGTCCCAGGAGCACGGCCGCGAGCTCTCCGTCCCCACCGATTCCTCTCGCTCCAGCACCACTGCCTCGGGCAGCCGCTGGCGGACGTCCCTCGTCCACGCTGCCAGAACTCATCAGCACCGAGAGACCGCTCGGAGGCGAGGGCTCTTCGACAGCATGTCCCTCCTTCCTCCCGGGTTTCGGCACCAGTGTAACGGGGTTCAATAAAAGGAAGAAAGGAGGCGGGAACCGGTGAACATTTGACACTAAACTTTAATAAAAAATAAACAAACAATAATACGGAAGTAAAAGTAGGCCGGCAGCCCCTCACGGACGACTGCCGGCAACACAAACATAAATACATAAACAAAACTTAACATATGTCCGGGCCCGGTCCTCTCTCGTCGGCAGTCCCGTCGATTCCTCCCTTTATGCTCCCAATCTCCTCTGTGGGCGATGCGGGACCGGCGCACGCACAGCTGATTTCCATTATCACCCAAGCCACCGGCCCCGTCCCACGGCTCCCGTCCCGCCTTCCTCGCCACAGAAGCGCTGCACACAAATCTGTTCAACGTGTATGACAACATATGTTGCAGCATCTGGTATTTTGAGAGGTACGAATGACATGTTTTTATTTGTGGAAATTGTTGGTTTTATTGTAGTGTATATACACACTCACATACTTGCATATGTGGTCTCTTGATAGACGTTATGATTTTTATACCGTACAAACTGTATATTCTATGCCTTAACCCTACTCCTAAACCTAACATCACAGAAAACCTTAGGCATTTTTTCTTTTAAAAAGTGATCATTTAGTATGTTTTTTAAGCAATTAAGTTTGCGAGGACACAGAAACCATGTTTACGTTGATGTCATTACACAGATATGTGTCCTCGTAAATCATGTATACAAGCACACACACATAGTTTACATACACTATACGGACAAAAGTATTAGGACACCCCCTGCTCATGAACAGGTTTGACTGCTTTAGTCATTTCCGAGACAACAATTTTAAAGCAGCAGTTTGGGATGGGTCTAGTAATGCATAGTTTAAAAAGACATCATTCATTGAGTCAGTGTGGAACAACTTGACTGGTCTGCATAAAGCACATGTGGTGTGACTTTTAATGCAACTTTGATCCATAAACTCGTCACCCAACACCAATGACTTGTGCACAGTCAGGAGTAGTTATTTTGGGACAGAAAAGGCTCAGAAACTTTTCAATGTGGCATTTCCACAAAAGCCATTGTATATAATTTTGTTTCCATCTCTTTTGCAACAGTTTTAGAAGCATCTTTTTCTGGTCCAAAATGGCTGTACCTTTGTGTACAAGTGACTGATGTCGAGTGATGAGTTTTTGGCTCAAAGTCTGCATTTAAAGTCACACCAAATGTGTTCAGCTGGGTTCAGGACTTGGCTTTATGCAGACCAGTCAAGTTCTTCTTCGCTGACTAAATTAATAATTTCTTTCTGAACGTTGTCTTTTATATAGGATCAATGTCATGTGGGAATAGAAAAGGCCCTTCCCAAACTGTTGTTAAAAAATTGAGGCACACAATTCTCTACAATATCATTATATGCAGCAGCATTAAGATTTGAAGTCACAGAAATGAAACTGTTCATTAAAAAGAAGCATCTCAATACTTTTGTTGATATAGTGAATGTTTATTAGGTTCATATGAACCTTTGAATAAAACTCTTAGTTTAGTACTAAACATCCATGACATTCAAAATGAAATTATAATTTTGCCCTGTCGTATAACTATAGTATATAATATAGTATATATATATAATATTTATTCATTTTTAAATGTATTACCTGAAATTGTTCAATATTTTAATATATGAGATTGTAAACGTCTTACCTGTTTCCCCATTTTCTTTTCTAGTCGAATGACTCGTCCAGCTCAGCCTTCTCTTCAACAGCCTCATAACATTTTCTTGCCCAAAAATGCTGACCGACCTGTAGCACTGACCTCTACCATTCTGACAAGCAGACCCTAAGTGGTAAGAATTGGTAACCATCTCCTCCACAGCGACCCTCTGTCCCGGTTTCTCCCCGTGTTTGCCCCAGGACTCCATTACCCACGCTCCTCCACGCTCCCGCATCTGTTTCGTGTCTGCAATCCCCACACCTGTCAACGGTCCCCTCAACACCATGGACTATATATATTCTGTACCTGTGTCTTCTGTCGGTGTAGCCTTTCACCTGTCAGTGACACCTCAAATTTTAGAAGAGTATTGGTGAATAGCCATGATGATAATGTTTTGGGAATTAAATGCAGCTGCCTAAAATGTTGACATTTTCATATGAATCACTGGGATGTCGGATTAATGTTAGAACATCAGCTTCATGGGGTTATTTTTAAAAGAATCAGTTCAAAAACATATTTGATTCATTTAAGCAATCCCTGTATGCATATAATACATACAGTATATGATTTGGCTTTTGGCTTTGGCTTTTTTGTCTACCAGCTGCTGTAGGGTGGGCAATCTTTATTAAAGACCATATACAATCTGTTGCTTCTTTCTGATTCTAAAATTTAGACATATCTACAGTATCTGCACAATTCATGACATTGACATTTAACCATTGTGACACTGCAAGAACATGCAGAATGCAATATTTATTTAAATATTAACTTTTTTTATTACAGTATTATAGTTTTTGCATTGTTATAAAATTATTCCATTTGTTAAAGATTTTTTTTATGGCTAGTTTAGGAAGACAAAGTGATTTGAAGATTTTTTTTTAACCAGGATACAAAATACCATTGAGACTTCACAGTCTCTTTTTCCTGGGTCAAGACAGTGGCACACAAAGTTTCACACAAAACAAAGACACATAATACTCAGTACCAAAAACTAATAAGAAGTAAATCAAGATAAACACTTAAGACTTGGTTTTAAAGGAATCTTTTAAAACAGAATACAAAATACATTTAAAAGTGCATGACGATAGAAAAGACACCAATTTAAATACCCTTTGCAAATCATTACATGCCCAAGGGGCATACAACGAAAAAGCACATTTACCAAATTCTGAGGACACTTTTGGAAATTTTAAGTGTAAATACGATTGAGAGCTGGTGCAATAACAATTTATGTACAAGGTAAAAAGATTAGAAAAATAAGAAGGTTATTTGCCCAGTAGTGTCTTAAGAAATAAATATACTGTATATGAACTTTCCTCCTAAAATGTAAAGATGAACATGAAACAGATTCATATAATATACAGTACAATGATAAGAGCGTGAATCTGCACAACACAAAAAGTAATGCCGCATGGTAGACAAAATCCAATTTCCTTAATACAGAAGAGGCTGCATACATATAAACAATGTCCCCATAATCAATAGACAAAAATGTACTCTCTATAAATGTCTTTCTCTCCTCATAATTAAAGCAGCTTTTCAAACGATAAAGAAACCTCAGTTTGGTTTGAGTTTTCTCAACAAATTATCAATGTGGCCATTAAAAGCCAGTTTCTCGTCCATCCATATACCTAAATATTTATAGGAGCCAACTCTTTCAATAAGGGTACCATCTAGAGCTGAGGTTACCACATCTGGTTCCTTATAGTTAGTACGGCTAAAGATCATATATTTTGTATTTTTTGAGTTTAAAACCAACTTCATCTGTAACAGTGAGCGTTGAATTAGATAAAATGCATTTTGTAAGTTCATTAATGCTTGGTTTACAGAAGATGCTGCTGTGTATATAACTGTATCATCAGCGTATAAATGTATATTAGCTGAATCCACTCCAAAGTCTAACACAGACATGAGACACAAATATGAGAGATAGAGGCCTGATTGCCTAACGTTTCTTTTTCAGTGAGGAGAATACAGAAATGTTCTGCCTCTTTTCCTGTGACATAGCTATTCATCTATTCTGCTGTCCAGAAATTCATGCTGACTCATCCCGATCTGTGTACATCATACAAATGGATATTATACAGTATATTGTTGGTCCCCACTGTGCATTACAGAGACAGGGCAGTATTTGGTACTACCATGTGGGTTATATCTGGGCGACATGGGCTCCACATGGGCATGGGATAAAAAAGGGCAAAATATATGGGCCCCATGTGGGATTACAAATGTTTAACCCATATAGGTTTGCCCTTATGGGACCTTTATGGGCTGCATGTGGGCACACGGATTTTATGATTAAAATGCATATTATGCCTTTAAACTCCTTTAAATGCGTACATTTGAACATTTGTATGTGGGCCCCATATGGGTTTTATCTGGGCGATATGGGCTCCACATGGGCATAGGTTTAAGATGGGCAAAACATATGGGCCCCGTGTGGGATACCAATATGGGTCCCACATAGCTTTGCCCATATGAGACCTTCACGGGCTCCAAGTGGGCATATGATTTCATGCTTAAAATACATTATGCATTTGAACTTTTTAAAGTTCTTAAATTTGGTTGATAATCCTTTTAACATACAAATATCTCAGATATTTAGGCTGATTTTGTTATGTATTTAATGCAAATGGAGTTTCTGGAATATTTTTGTTAATTCATTCAATAGGCCTGTATCAGTATTTTTTTCCTTTCACTGTCCTAACTGTATGAAAATCAACCACGATAGATAAATTCAGAAATCCAGGCCAATTTACATGAGTCTCACAAGCGACGTTCTTGCTCAATGTGATAGATACTTCCGACTTCGTACTTAGCTGCGCAGACCGAGCGCCCTACATCAAACTACCGCGAGATCGATCAGGAAGCACTTGCCTAGAAACGATGTCGCGGTATCTTGATGTCATAACGCGATTGCTTTGCGCAGGTGATGCATGGAGTCGAGCACACCCCTGACCGAGAACACTTTGTTCCGCTTGACAAAGTAGTTCTCCTGAGTTTTGGTAGATTTTTCTTATATCACATAATTAAATATTATTTTGTTGAAAATGTTTAATGTTTAAATGACAGCTATGATTTAAGTCAAATAAATAAATCAAACTACAGAGGAATTTCTCTATCGGCGGATGGATATCTTTGGCAGAGCAGTGGCGCTCTGGCAACTCCACCGAGCAGCAAGTTTATCGAGTCGGGACTGGAAATAATCAAAAATAAGAAGGTAAAATTCATATTTTCTTAAGCGTGTTTTTGTTATCCGTGTTATCAAGCACCGGGAACCCTGTTTTGACCGTTATTTTCCATTGCATTTTGTAAGCCTGCGTGTAAGTTACCTGCCATTTTTCCACCCGAGGTAAAATTGAATTGACTTTACCACAGCCTATGACGAGTGACACTAATTTACGATATTTAACCATTTAATGCCATTCTTTTTAATTCCTCAGACGTCTAAAGCTCAAAAGGCTGATGTCAGAAACGATGTAACGTTAGGACATACATTGTAATCTGTTCTGAGACCAGATTTATGCAGCCCGCGCTATCGTTGTCTGCTGCCTGTGTAACGTTAGAGCTAGAATGCTAGTTCCCATTACATTTTAAATACGTTAATGTGTTCTTCAAGAACCTTGTTTTTTTTTACTGACAACGTACATCATATAACACGGATTTGTTGTATTTGCTTTGTTTGCGTGATATTTCTGGTTCGTGTAACGTTAGTGCTAATTATAAATGAAAAGCCTTTGCGGGTTCTCAGCGTAACGTTACCAGAGAGTGATTGACAGCACGACGTGATAATGTCCCACCACTTATAACAATGTATTAAAATATGGGTGCATTACTAAAAAGCACAAATCTCAGGACATGACAAAATTTCTCCAGGATTTAAAACCCACTCGGACCCCATGGGGGTTAAATGATTGATCTGCACATAGATGCAGCATCATTGCCTTCATTATGCAGACTACACATAACAGATTGTTCATAAGAATATATAGTATATACTGTACTTGTCAACTAATAAATCTGTTATTGTGAGGTGATGCATTTTTGAATTGTTTGACATTAAATTGATAGCATGTAGAGTACTCATTTGTGCTGTAAACTATGTGATGCTGGACATATCAAATAAATGTATTTGTGTTCTTCTGTTACAGGTGTGGACTGAAACCACTGGAGCAAGAGACAGGGGTGGAAAAAGTATGGGATCAGAATTGTTGCAATATTCTGAATAAATAAACTATGATCCGCAAATAAACATAGAGAGTTTCACAAACATTTTTTAAATCCACATATGCACAAAAAGCGAACCATAAATATATGTTAGACGTTCCACAAAAAGAAATGGAATTCACAAATAAATACAATGAGATTTGCAAATAAAAAATATTTACAAATTTATTTCAATGGCATTTATTTGTAGATCACTTTCTGCACATTTGTGGATCGCTTTCTGCACATTGGTGGATCGCTTTCTGTGCATTTGTGAATCGCTGCACGCATTTGTGGATCAGTGCACGCATTTGTGGATCAGTGCACGCATTTGTGGATCGCTTTCTGTGCATTTGTGGATTTTGAAACATTTCTAACGTCAAAACGCGCACACAATCCACAAATAGGTGGACGCCGCCCACTATCTACGCAAGCCAATCGGGTAACTTCCGCTTTCGTTGTCCAATAGGGCACGTTCTAACTTCAGCCAATCACGTTTTGTTCTGCACTATGATTCAGGGAGCTAACATGGCGGCTAGTGGCGGTCTAAAATGCGTGATATACTAAGAAATGTGAATGGCCTCTTCTTTATACTACTCAGTAATGATTGTTTGTGTTTATATGCATTGTCCGTATGTTAGTAACAAACGACTGAAATGTTTATGACTTGATAACAGCGTGCACGGACTGGGGTGGACAATCCCGGTGACTGATTTGGTCTGCTGCAAGCCAGCCATTTTATTGTCTTTATGTACCAAAGTGATAAATTCCGATTTTGCCATTCGATAAAATATAATCTGTTTCCCCGATACTGCATGGGTAAGCAGCTAGTTCGCGCCGCACACTCATCGTGGCGTGAAGTTTCAAGGTGCGCAGCGTTTGCATTGCAATGCGCACTGCAGCTGTCGGTGTAGGCTACTACCAGTATAACGATGGCAGAATTAACGTGGGGGAAATCATCAGCACTGTGAATTTCTATGTCATTCATAATTCAAAATGAAACGTAATTTAATCAGTCATCTCTGTTTATCCCATTACTGAATCATCTCTGCTGCTGTGGTTAAACAGTTCTGTATACGGTCTTAACTCTTGCCACAACAAAGGATGCCGATCCTTTGACTATGATCTTGTGCACACAATATATTCTGAAATTCACACAGCAACCCCAAAAGTAAACAATGTAGGCCTAGTAAAATTTGTGTTTTCGAACCTTACCATAGTAAATATTGGTATACAACTGCAGATAATCAATTTACTGTAGTTAATAAAAAGGGTTGTGGCAGTGCTCTGCGTGTTATACGATATACGTCTCCATTTTTCCTGGTGCTAAATAAATCAATATTGTTGGGTTATAATTATGTATATATTGCTGCCTTTTAAATGACACATAGGACATCTTTAAAATACTGTTTATTTCATTTATTTATTGGCAAATAAAAAACAACGGGGGCAATAAGAATGCAATGGAGGCAACACAACTTTTGTGTATGAAATATGAAATTGCCAAATAAAAATGAATTGAAGCTAATTGTACAAATTAATGGGTTCTCCATACAAATGCACAAAAGGCACTTTTCATACAGAGATCCCGGAAAATATGCGGAAGATTTGTCCCGGGATGACGGGATCGGTTGATTTTGGTTCACAGTGCCAGTGATTTTCTGGAACCTGTGCGTGCGTTCACACACATCCTAAAGACATGTGACGTGTAATGTACTGTAATGTAGTCGGGAACGTAGCGCTGTCACGGTGAAGGAATTTTCCTTGCAGTGACATTGGCTTTTTTATAGTTCAATAGCGCGGTTTGCTATATTATAACCGCATTCCTTCTATATTTAGTGCCAAATAGGCCTAAAAAAGCTCCTAAATGGGGTTAGCATACATTGTTGGTTTTTAAATGATAAAGATATAAATTTAAAACAAAATAAGTACTTTTTATGTAGTCTATTTATTGGTTAATGCAGAACACTGAAGAATGAGACGCAAGAACCAAGGTATAGCCCATCAGCTGAAGTTAAATATAAGAAAATATGAACATATGAAAACAAAAGCAAATTGCATGGGCTTGTTGGTGCAAAGTTACAGAACCTCAATAAAAATGATAACAGAACGATGCGCAGTTTTAATAAAAAAATGTGTCAGTAGCCTGTTTTTACTAGGCTACTTTAACTGCAATACAAAAGGCAATTATTTTGTTTTACATCTTTTTGTTTAGAAAAAACAAGCATGCTCAGGTAGGGTCAAATCAGTCTGTTAATAAAAAAAATCGCTCCCCACGTCATGTACATCAAGAGACGTACAAGACTTGTTTTGAAGGTTGCTAAGCGATCAAGTTTATTAAAGTTCTCTACCATTGTAACTTTGTGTTGATCGATGAAGTCATTTAAAACTTGCTGAATTTAGAGGCGACATATTCTCTCTCAATTTCAGTTTACATGCTCGGGACACATACAAACACTCCAGACCTCCGAAGAGTACAGCGGATATTTCAGACTGTTGAGCGAATCACTGGTACTACCCTTTCCACTGCAAGAACTGTACTCTTCCAGAGTGAGTGAGTAAAAGGGCTCGCAAAATCTCTCTGGACCCCTCACACCCAGCACACTTTCTCTTTGAACTGCTGCCGTTTGGTCGGCGCTACAGAGCACTGAGCGCCAAAACAGCCAAATAAAGTTTCTTCCTTCAGGTCATCTACCCCATGAACAGTTAAATGTTCTCCCCACTGTTCAATAAATATGTCCAATACTAAACTACTCACTTATACTCATATTTATTTATTATACATATGTTACTGATTTAATATATCATACAGCTATCCCATTCCCTTACACAATTTGTATAAAGCACCTTATAACTTGTATATATATGTAGCACATGCATACAATATAGCATCCGCTGCTCTTTTGACATACTGTATATTGTTTTTTTTTCATATGTGTATTGTCTATTACATATTTATTTTTTATATTTTGTTACCTGTGTCTCGTCACTTGTCACTTTCAACTGTATGTGCACTGGCAGCTTCTGTCACTAAGACAAATTCCTTGTGCGTAGCGCACATTTGGGCAATAAAGCTCCTTCTAATTCTGATGTATGTTCTTTGCGTTATTATGGGAAACTTTATATGAGCTGTTCATATGATAGAAAATGTATTATACTACTACAGTATTTCTGTGTGGGGAATTGTGGACAGAATCCCACATGGTCATCTTGCAATATAGCCTACTTACGCTGCTACCACTATAAAGACAACGCTTACTATTGTTAATGTTATGGGTAGTGTTTCTTACAGTGATCATTTTTGTCATGGCAAAGAGTTAGACAGTCGCCTATACAGAACAGTTTAGCCACAGCAGCAGAGATCATTCAGGAATGGGATAAACAGAGATGACTGATTAAATTACGTTTTATTTTGAATTATGAATGACATAGAAATTCACAGTGCTGATGATTTCCCCCACGTTAATTCTGCCATCGTTATACTGGTAGTAGCCTACACCGACAGCTGCAGTGCGCATTGCAATGCAAACGCTGCGCACCTTGAAACTTCACGCCACGCTGAGTGTGTGGCGCGAACTAGCTGCTTACCCATGCAGTATCGGGGAAACAGATTATATTTTATCGAATGCCAAAATCAGAATTTATCACTTTGGTACATAAAGACAATAAAACGGCTGGCTTGCAGCAGACCAAATCAGTCACCGGGATTGTCCACCCCAGTCCGTGCACTCTGTTATCAAGTCATAAACATTTCAGTCGTTTGTTACTAACATACGGACAATGCATATAAACACAAACAATCATTACTGAGTAGTATAAAGAAGAGGCCATTCACATTTCTTAGTATATCACGCATTTTAGACCGCCACTAGCCGCCATGTTAGCTCCCTGTCATAGCTCTGCTTCCTTAGTCATGTTTTTCTTGGTCCTGTAGCAGAGCCATGGCAAAGTCTTAGGTTATATGTGAGAAAGCCATAAGATGTTTGTTTTTTGACATCTCATGTGTTTTCTCAGGTCTTGTCATTGGCCCCGCCCCTCTCGTTTCCTTATGTTCCACACCTGCCCTTGCTCGTTATCCCTCGTTTGTCTTCCCTATTTATACCCTCATGTTCCTTTGTCCTGTGCTGGTTTATTACGTTGTGTATTGATGTCGTGCTTTTGTGCTTGTTTGAGTGTCTGCCCTGCCTTTGCCAAGTCGTGTTTCTGTTCGATCAAGTGGATTTTCCTTACCCTGTGGAGATCTTGTTTCCTCAGTTCTGTCTGTAGCGTGAGTGTTAGTTTTGACCCTGTCCTTATGTTTTTGCCCCCATGTGGGAAGTCTTTGTTTTGAGTTTATATATTCTGGTTGTGCTCCTTGTTTGCTCCCCATCGTGGGTTTTTTGGTTTGTTATTAAAGTCTTGTTTGTTAACCCCATCATTGCCTGCCTGCATTTGGGTTCTTCCACGCACCACTTCGTGACAGAATACACCAGCCAGTTCAGAACCCAGCGGGCAGCAAGATGGACGGCACGGCGTCGTCCTCACGGTCCGCTCAAGCCCGCTTGCTGCTAGGTTTCCGCCAGGGGAACTACGGGAATCGGGAGTTCGCCGGGGCATTCTCGGCGGTGGCTGAGAGGACTGAGTTCAACGAGGCAGAGTTGAAGACGATCTTCAACTGCTGCCTCACTCAGCGCCTCACCCCATCTGAGAAGAGGCTGCTGGGTCCCCTAGGGTTCGCGGCAATGGTCAGGTTCGTGGCCAACCGGGACGATCCCGGGGGTGGGGTTCCACGTGGGACTTCCACCTCGCGGTCGATCACGCCGGAGGGCCTCGACCTGACTGCCGCTGCCCGGGGGGACTCGGTACCCTCCGGCTTGAGCTCCACGGTCCCCGTTCACTCTGGTGGCGCCGGTAGCGAGGGAGGGAGGGGATCCGGGGATGATGTCAGCTGATTCCTCCGCTGCGGAACTCCCTCCGGTCCCCACGGATTTGCCAAGGTCGGCTATGGATCCGATGGTGCGGAGAAGGAGGGAGAGGCGCAGCGGAGGAGTGTCCACGCCGGTGCAGCCGGCATCCAGTCCGGTGCGGCCGGCATCCAGTCCGGTGCGGCCGGCATCCAGTCCGGTGCGGCCGGGTCCAGTCCGGTGCGGCCGGGTCCAGTCCGGTGCGGCCGGGTCCAGTCTGGTGCGGCCGGCGTCCAGTCCGGTGCGGCCGGCGTCCAGTCCGGTGCGGCCGGCGTCCAGTCCGTTGCAGCCGACTTGCAGTCCGGTGTGGCCGACGTCCAGTCATTATAAGTACATTAATATTGTAAGTACATTACAATATTTATTTTGAAGTTGCAGGGCATTCCAAATGAGCGATTATTGTCAGCGAAGTCCACTTCAACCAATATCCCGTGCTCAGGAAGTATAGGAGCAGTGAACACTGTGTAGGAATCCTATGTATTTTTTGCATACTATCCTTCCTAAATAATGTAATGTATTGTTATTGTGGCAATGTTTCTTTAAATAGTCCAATCATTCTAAATTAATTGTAAACTATATTTCGGAATAACTCCTCTGGGATGTGTGGCAGGGTAAGAGACACTACGGACACAAGAGGGCTGGTGTAAGCAACCCCGGAGGGTGAATTTATTAACACACGTGTTAGACAGTTCAAAAGTGATAGTAGGGGTGCTCTGGTGTGGGTCATCAGCCAGTCTGTGCTCGGGTTCGGGTGGTGGCTCAGTTGCTCGTATCGGAATCTGTGTGGACCGAGAGTCAGCGTTAGGTTGAGGGAGTGCAAGCTCCTCGAGTGTGGTGTGTGCGTGGTTTATATGGCCGGCAGCTAATCGGTCCCAGGTGTGCGTGATTAGCTGCCCGGCCGTTTCCCAGGCGACGCTGATCCTGGATCTGTACCCCCGCCACAGATGGAAGGGAATTCATCATATTATGACGTATTGTTTGCTATATGGGGTGAGAAAGTTCAACCTATACTTTTGTCACTATAAAAAAAAATGTTTGTACATTAATTAAATCATGAAATGTTCATGGTGGGGTAGAACAGTAGACAGTGTGGGAATATTTTTCAGATAAAAGTATGATTTAATTATCAATATAATCAATAAGTGTTTTCTTTCATTACATCATTAAGCTGTGTGCTTTTGTCATGTGCTTTCTATTTTACTCAGTGGAAAGTTACTGTGGCAAACGAAGTGAGACAGGGGGGTTGGAACCATAAATTATCTAAATCAACACACACACACACACACACACACACACACACAAAGAGTCACATATAAAAGAAATGTTATGAATCAATCCACTGCATATGTTTTAAGTATAATCATGAGTTGTGATGTGTTTTAATGAATCATAGGATTAAGAAACAACGCTACATAATTAAAAGCATTAGATGATTGAGTGTTTTCTTTTTACTAAAAGAATGTTAAGAATGTTGGTATGTTGTCCGGCCACAAGAAACTGTCTCTAGGAGACCACTCCCCAAAAGAAACTGTCTCTAGAGAACATTCCTCAAAACTAGCGACTGACCACAGGATGTATGTTGTGAGAAGATGTTATTTTGCAGGAACTAAGAAAAAGGACAGAGTCAGATAACCTGGTTCACGGTGATTGGTGGAAAGGGAGCAGCACTCCTTAAAAGGCAGAGGAGGAGTCAGAAGATACGAGCGACGTCACATACTTAATAAATATGGGTGTTTTTGAATAATTTGGGTTGGCTTGTGGTGGAGTGAGGAGATCGTCTGACAACCCAAAGCTTTGTTACTCCTTTTTACATCTGATAATAAACTTCTAATCGATTTTGGAGAACGTCTCTGTGCAAATTTTTGAACATGCAGGACTGCCTAAAAAGTCCAACAACAGCAATGGAAAATTAAACATGCTGAAACAATTGAGGCGATAAACTATGTGTATTGTATTCATAATGCTAGGCATTTGTTGTCAAGCACAGATGCTAATAGTGCTGAACTGAAGGCTAAAAATGCTGAGTTACAGCAGGCAGAGGCAAAGATCCAATATCTTTGAACTCAGATTGATAAACTGTTATCTGAGCAGTTTGCTTTGGCTAAGAAGTGTGAAAAGTATGAGGGCATTGTTGCAGATCTAAAATCTAAGTAACTGTATCTAAAAGACCATGCCTCCTCAAACGCTTAACAGCGATGGGGCTAAAAAAGATGCTACTTGTAATGAAGAGAAAGCATGTTCTAGAACTCAGGAAAGTGTTCCTATTTCTGTTATTGAGGTGATGCAGAACCATGCTAGAGAAAAACCACATGGAGTAGATGCACTAGAGAGTCAGAGAACTCACAAGCACCAATAAAACTTAGGAAACCCGATGGCAAAGAGAACAGGCTTTGTAGTTCCTGACATAAAATAGGCCATACAGAGGACAAATGCTGGTCACTGGGCAGGGGCAGACCTCCACCTTATTATTTGAAGTGTAGGAAACAACTTTTTGAGGGAAAAGGTAAGCAGTCCACAAATAAGCATAAATTATTTGTTGGTAAAACTCTGAGTGAGTTAACTGCTTTGTTCATTTGTTCACTAACTTCACTTGCTGGTGGCTTAGCAGCCCAATAGCAGTGAGTTAAGTATTCTTTTACAATGATCCCGTTTACATTCTATGGTTTGTAATTATACTAAATGCATTGTTGTGTCTATGGAACACAGTTTATGATAGTTGTTTGTGATAGTTGTAGTGTATTTCGGGGAAACTATGAGTTTAACCACAGTAACATACAAATAATTAATGTGAATAACCAATACCTATTTTGTACACTTTACCTGAAGCAGCAGAATTAATAATAGTGACAGACTAAATGTAATCGTCCAGTGAGTGATCAGCAGATCGTATATCAACTCTAAGAAATATTAGTTTCCTGGCCTTGGAAAAACAATATTCTTACTGTAGTACAGTACCACTTCAGAAATCTTAACGAAATCAAGCAATTTAAGTGACGTTGATATGTGATAAATAAACACAGAAACTATTCGAGCGTGGTTACAAATACGGTTTTATTTACTACACTAACGGGGAAATAAAACCAACTAGACCAAACACTAACAAACACACATAAAACGTAAAAGCAGTAAAGAATGAAAGAAATAGACAAAGCAAAGAATGGCAGTATTAAATCAGCTATTCGCATCTGCATAAACCCCAAGGACAATCTCCCTATTTAAAAGTGGCAAAGCTTAAGCGCAGCTATTTAGAAATAGATCAGATACTTGCATTGGCTTCCTGGTTGTGCTGGGACAAATTCATGGTGCACGTGGAAAAAGGTTTCAGAGTCCTGATGAGTTCAAAGCGAGCGGGTGAGTCCGTCGGATTCTTTCTTAGAACCGGATTGGCTGACGACGGTAGAACGGACTTAGCCGAAGCAAACTGCCAGAAGAAGCTGTCTCTGAGGAGAGAGACAGGTCTCGAGAGGGTGAACGAAACACGAGCGTGAACACACACAAGGGAGCGAACACGAGCGTACAAGCAAGCACTGTTTCCTGCATGCACAGATGTTATAACACCGGAGGCGTCACGCCCCTCCAAGGTGGGCGATCCAATGTGATGAGATAGTTTTGGGCGCGAAAACATGTTTCTTTGTCCGGCACACTAGCTCATTTGCATTTATGGTCGCCTGGGAGTTTGGAGCAGGAATAGTCTTAGAATAAAATAAAATGAGTATGGTATAAAATACATTACTGTGCTATACACCATATTCTAAGAAATGAAGAGGGGAACATTTAGATATGACACATGAAAGGGTTATAATCACATTGACCTGTAGTTTGTACAAGAATGTAAATATACACAGAATACCACTAACCACACATGCCTTTGAGGTTATAGGTGAAGGAGAATAACATGGGGACAAGCATACAATGTGGAGATACATGTATATTAACTTTAAACCAGTCTTTTGTGGCTAAGGAAAGAGAAAGAGACATTCTTTTGGAAGAATTTGAGGCTCTCAGTCCCTGGGGGCCACATGGCTTTTCTCACTTTGGTGAACAGTCCTGTCCTCCCCCAAGAACCCCCTTTGAAGTCCAGGGGAGAGTATTGGAATCTGTCCTGGTCAGTGATGAAGGTGTTGAGATAGGGCAGTTGGATCAGACTCGTTGGTGCCTGGTCGAAGCCCTGCTGAGAGGTTACTGTGTTTTACGATCTTATGATCCCAGCTGGTAAACTTTGATCCGACCAGACCCTACATAGTGTATGTACAGTACACAGAGGCTAATGAAGTTAATTTCTTAAGATACATCACCGTTTCCACTGTAAGTGTTCGACTAAACACTTAGGTGAGAGGTTGAACAGTTTGTCTCCTAAGTGGTACCCTATGCTGTTCTCTGTATAGCTGCAGTCAAACCCTACAGAGGAGCACAAAAATGCCACATGGCTAGAATGTGTTATACAATTGCATTATTGAAAATGTTTTCCTCAAAACAGGATCCAGTAGCACTTTTGCCATGCTCCTTAACACAAACACTGGTGTGAGAATCATATTGAGCCAGATCACAATCTCATACTCATATTAACATACTGGCTCCGTGTTACAACATCAGGACCAAATTTACATCACTATTTTAACTTCCTTACCTTTCTTTGGAGCATAGTTGCATTTACACATAGCCTCAGTTAAATTAAGCCACATAGCAAACATCATTTGCCTCACTACATAATTATTCATTACTACTCCAGAACGTGTAGTGATAAATATTTGTTTTGATTTTCCTTTGAGATTTCTTTTGAAAACAGTCTCTTAAAGTTTAAGCTTAAAGTTTAAGCTAAGCCATTTCATTCCATTTTGTCATTTCATTTACAAAACTCATTGTGTCGGACATTATCACAAAAACATTTGTATTTGGTTACACTGTGTTGCTCTTGCTCCTATTGACAAAGGAGGGTGTACAAATGTCTGTTGTGTTTTAAATGCAATACGTTTAGTTGATTCCAAAAAAAAAAAATCAATGTAAGAGCTTTTAAAGTTTTCTTTTAATCCAACTGTAACAAGGAAGACCGGACTCGCACCGTTCCCTCACGGCTTTCGTCCCGCCTTCCTCGTTACACCAACCTTGACCATGTTCTAATGTATTTAGTAAGGACTTAATGCAGAAGACCACTTTAATCTGATCACTGCAATCTTCAGCGATAAATGCCATATGTATGCTTTTGCCGTTTGTTATGCTATACTGTATATTTGAATCACAGGATCCCTGCTGCTTCACATCTTGTGTGCTTCACACCCCCCTTCAGTGCCTGTTCTTGTGGAGGTGTGAAGAATTCGATTGAAGTTCATATCAATCAAAGGTGCAACACCATTCAATGAAGCCCTCTCACGCAGGACTGAAAGGAGAACAAAGTCTTCAAGACTGACCAGCAACAAGTTTGGATCAGAAGCACACAACTGAAAGCATATTATGGACTGTGTCAGCATGGATCTCCTTTCGTGTGGCCCACGGTGCCAAGGGGGGAATTGTAGGGTTGGTAAAAATAACGTTTTGTTTACTGATGTAACCTCAGTTCCCTGATGGAGGGAACGAGACGTTGTGTCGAGCCGACAGATGGGGTTCGCTCTTGAGAACCTATCAACTTCTGACTAGTTTAGAAAAGGCCAATGAAATTGGTGAATGAAATTTGCATGCCGGACTCCGCCCCCCCGGATATCCGGGTATAAAATGGAATCAGGGAATCCCTCCATCAGGGAACTGAGGTTAAATCCGTAACCAAGACGTTCCCTTTCTGTCGATCTCTCGACGTTGTGTCGAGCTGACAGATCGGGTTCCTATGGAAAACGCCACAGCACTGTGCCACGTCACAATCTCTAGTGGAGCGATGCTGACTGGCCTGGGCGAGTCAGACGTGAGCGCTAGCGCAAAATTGTAACCGTCCAGTGGAGAGGTAGGGGGTCCCAGAGCTTTTGAAGAAAAGGGGCGATCTTGAGATTGGTATGCCGTAGCGACGGCGTCCACGATCCAGTGCGCCAGTCTCTGTTTGGAGACAGCCCTCCCCTTTTGCTGACCTCCGAAACAGACAAAAAGCTGCTCAGAGCTTCTGAAACTCTGCGTGCGGTCCGAGTAGAGGCGCAGCGCGCGTACTGGACACAACACGGATGGGGTTGGGTCTTCCTCCCCAGTGGGGAGCACCTGCAAGTTCACCACCTGGTCCCGGAAGGGAGTGGTGGGAACCTTAGGCACGTAGCCAGGCTACGTCTTCAGGCCCAAATTCTAGGAAATCCGTGGACACAGAGAGTGCTTGTAGGTCCCCTACCCTCTTGATGGAGGCAAGCTCCACCAGGAGAGCTGTCTTCATCGTAAGATGAGGAAGAGCGGCCTCTCCCAGGGGCTCGAAGGGGGGGCCTCTGGAGGCCCGCCAGGACCACTTCAAGGTCCCAAGAGGGTACGGAGCGTGTTCGCGCCCCTAAGGAACCTAATGACCAGGTCGTTCCCGATCGAGCATCTCTGTGGAAGAACACCAGGATGAGAAGAAGCACCACTTATAGGCGTACATCCGCCTAGTGGCAGGGGCCCTAGCCTGGGTGATGGTCTCCACCACTGCCTGGGGTAGGCCACTCAGGATCTCCTCGTCCCGTCCAGGGGCCAGACATGGTGGTTCCAGAGGTCTGGCCTGGGATGCCATAACGTGCCCTTCCCCTGCGAAAGAAGGTCCTTCATCAGGGGAATCGGCCAGGGGGGAGTTGTCGTCAAGAGCATTAGCTCCGAGAACCAAGTCCGGTTGGGCCAATAGGGCGCAACTAGTAACACTTGATGCTCCTCTTCCCTGACTTTGCACAAGACCTATTCAATGAGGCCCACTGGGGGGAAGGCGTACTTCCGCTTGTTTCGCGGCCAGCTGTGCGCTAGGGCATCCGTGCCGAGGGGTCCCTCGGTCAGGGAGTACCAAAGCGGGCAATGGGTGGAGTCTGGGGAGGCAAGCAGGTCCACCTGCGCCTGGCCGAACCGCTCCCATATGAGCCGGACTGCGTGGGGATGGAGTCGCCACTCTCCGCGAGGCGTCGACTGACGAGAGAGCGCTTTGGCTGTCTGGTTCAGGTCGCCCGGGATATGTGTGGCGCACAGGGAGCTGATCACCTGCTGACTCCAGAGGAGGAGGAGGCGTCGGGCGAGTCGTGTTAACTGCCGTGAGCGAATGCCACCCTGTCGATTGATATACGCCAAGGCAGTTGTGCTGTCCGACCGGACCAGCACGTGCTTGCCCTGCACGCGAGGCTGCAGCCTCTTCAGTGCAAGTAGCACAGCCAACAACTCTAGGCAGTTGATATGCCAATACAGGCGGGGGCCCGTCCACCGCCCCGACACTGCGTGCCTGTTGCACACTGCACCCCAACCCTGCAGGGAGGCATCCGTCGTCACCACGACGTGCCTTGAGATCTGCTCTAGGGGGACCCCAGTCCGCAAAAAGGTCTTTGAAGAGCACGGGGTTAGGGTGCGTCGGCAGAGAGGCGTGATAACCATACGCCTGCTGCCGGTGTGCCACGCTCTCCAGGGAACCCGACTCTGTAGCCAGTGTTGGAGCGGTCGCATGTGCATCAACCCGAGGGGGACCGCCCCTGCCGAGGACGCCATGTGCCCCAGGAGCCTCTGAAATAGTTTCAGGGGGACCGCTGGCTGCTTGAAGATATTCAGGCCTTTCAGCACTGACTGTGTACGCTCGGTAGTTAACCATGCTGTCATGGAGACAGAGTCGAGTTCCATACCGAGAAAGAGGATGCTCTGCACGGGGGAGAGCTTGCTCTTTTTCCGGTTGACCTGTAGCCCCAAACGATCTAGATGCTGGAGCACCAGGTCCCTGTGTGTACACAACAGATCTCGCGAGTATGCAAAGATGAGCCAGTTGTCGAGATAGTTCAGTACGCACACACCTCTTTCCCTGAAGGGAAGGAGGGCGGCTTCCACGATCTTTGTAAAGACACTTGGAGACAGGGACAGACCGAAGGGGAGGACCCTGTACTGATATGCCCGCCCCTCGAAGCGAACCGTAGGAACGGCCGATGCTGAGGGAGGATCGAGGCATGAAAGTACGCGTCCCCCAGGGGGTGGTTCGATGGCTAGCAGTACGGATCCCTCGCCGTGGGGAAGCCACCGGGGAGGAGATCGGCTCTGCTGACTTTCCTGCCTGGTGATGATGTAGCACAACGCACCGTCGACTGAGAGTGCTGAGGGCTGCTGATTATCCTCGACATTGGGTCTCGCCATGACGTAACGTCGAGTTGCCGAACACCGTCTTGTAGAGGGTGAGAGTGGCTGTGATAAACACCCAGAGAGAGAGGAAACTCTTCTTGAGAAAGTGGGCTGTTGGGACGGGGCAGGAACCATCCCGGATCGACCACCCAGCGATGGAATGGCTGGGGTCAGGCCCGAGGGTATTCACGATCTCCCTGGGGTCTTCCCATGAGGGCTGCTTCTGCTTTAGCCACGGCTGCTGATGGGGTGGTGGTCTTCTCTTCGATGTCTTCTTCCGGGAGGCCGCCTGAGTGGGGGACGCCGGAGGGCGTCGAATTGGACCAGGGCTGCTGGGAAGCAGACGGTGAACGGGACTCGGCGGCCGAGTTGCGGCGGGGGAGGATATGCTTGATAGCCGCTGTCTGCTTCCAGTACGTCACCCCCCGATGCTGCATGGGACATCTCATCATCATCACGCACCATGTCCGAATACGTGGTTGAGGAACAAGACGGTGGGACCATCTCCTCGGGAATGGTCAGACGAGCGAGACGAGGTGCGAATGGTCCGTGAGCCAGTGGCTGACGGATTAACTCTCACAGTAATCCTCATATCACCCTCGCAGCCTCGCTGCTCGCCGTAGCGGGCGGCAGGGCCGTAGCCACTGCCGTCACGGAACGGGAAGTGGACGAGGTGGTGGCTGAGTCCCGAGGGCAGCATCGTGTCCGTCCCCCTCCTCGATGAGTGTGTTGCACCCACGAGAACAGCAGGACATGCCACGTTGGAGAAATTTGCTCTTTTAGAGAAAGAACTCGAACACTTCTGGCACTGCCGAGGCGCCCAGGGGAAGTCGCCACAGGAAGGGACAGTCCGCTGCACCACGTCGTAAGATTCCAGCAGTAATTCGGCGTAGAGTTGAAGTCTCGAAGTCGATCATGTGTGAAGGCTCTGAAGAAAAAAAGGTGAATGAATGCAGCATGCCGTCTCCCTTTTATACCCGGATATCCGGAGGCGGAGTCCGGCATGCAAATTTCATTCGCTAATTTCATTGTCCTTTTCTAAACTAGTCGGAAGTTGATAGGTTCTCAAGAGCGAACCCCATCTGTCGGCTCGACACAACGTCGAGAGACCGACAGAAAGGGAACATGAATTTATTGCTGTGCCACAACCCCCTCTTTCTTAACAAAAGGCACCATTTGCTCTTCTAAAGATCACAGGGGTCAGCACTCAGCATGATCAGCATGGTGATCAACCACTATTGTCCCAGATGTTTGTTTATTGTGGGTCCAGTACAGTGGGGGTAAAAGGTGGCCCTGATTGGTAAATTTTAATGTATCATGTTAAGCTTAGTCACATAGTCAAGGAAAGGATAAAAAGTAAATGTATGATAAGCTCTGGGCTTTTTTCTCTTGTCTCCTCTCTGGAAGCTCCTCTCCGGGAGCTCTGGCTCTTCTTCTTATACTTTCTCTCTTTTCTATCATCTCAGGTAATGTCACATACATTTGGAAACTGTTAGTTGTATCATTTACAATTTTATGCATTTACTTTATAACCATTTTACATGCAACATCAATTTAAGTCTGTTATTAATATTTAATGTTAATATTTAAACGCTCCATATTGCAATACAATATAGTCATGTTATAGCAACGCTCTCCCAGTATAGCTATAATCACTGTGCTTATTTCCGTCGTTGGTATAAGTTGCAGAAGGGTGGAAATTGACAAGAAATACAGTTTAATACCATCTTGCTGTTAACATTTCTTTAGTCATTTCGGCCTCTCTATAGCCTGAACCACTATAGCGGAACCACTCTTACAATTTCGTTTGTGGTTATTACAGGTCCTTTTTTCTAGTACAGTATGTCCCAACGTTACGCTGCTGTATTTATATGTTTACATGATATTGCATATTTGTACTATTGTCAGGGTTGTGGTAGACGGAGAGCACACCACTGAGGTAGATAAGAAAAAGGAGTTTATTTCAAAAACAGGTATATCCAAAAACAGGTAAGTATGCAAAAACAGGTAAGTATGCAAAAACAGGTAAGTATGCAAAAACAGGAATATCCAAAAACAGGTAAGTATTCAAAAAACAGGCAAGTATACTTATCGGGGTAAAGCATTGCAGTGAAGACAACAAGCTGAACAGGGAAGAACAAAAAGGTGCAAACTAAAATAGAATCCTGATGATGTGATGCAGGTGTGGACTAATCAAAAATGGTGGATGTGCGGTGCATGCTGGGAAACTGAGTTCAGAACTCCGGGGAGAGGGCTCTTTGATTTTATTGATTGGGGAAAATGCCATAATTGTTGCCCATGTACTAAAAATGTTGTATTATGTGTACAAAAAAAGAAAGGAGATACCATGTTGACATATATAATATATTTGACAGACATATGTTTATTCTGTAGTATAAAAATAATAATAAACAAAATATTGTAAAATAACGTCATTATGAAATAAAATAAACCCAGCAGTTTAAAAAATAAACTCATTTGCTGGGATGAAATTAACAACCCCACTTGATGGGACAGCTTAGCCCAGTTGTGTGTTCTGTCCAAATAGTTTTGTGGTCCCGGGTCGGGAAAACAATATTTTAATAATGAGAATATTCATATAATAACTCTGTGGGAATAGTCTATTTTTCACAGGGTGAGAGCACATGGCCATCAAGTCCGTTCATTGACTCCTCCGCTGTGATTTTCGACTGTGCTGCATGCAGTACATCACACACACACACAACACGTTTATTCTAAGGCTGCACGATTTAGGGAAAAATATTGAATTGCAATTTTTTTTATAGATAGTGCAATTGCATTAGATTTAATTTTCAAAGTCACGCCTCATCATATTCCGTTCAGCACACACACTAAATTGAAGTACAACATTCCTTTAACTACAGAACCCTCCTGTCACGGATCTGTCACGACCGGAGAGGTGTGACAACAAGGTGAAGAACCCAAGCACAGGCCACAACGATGAAGGGGTAAACCAAGGGATTTATTTAATCACAAAATAAAACACCCACGATGGGGAAAAACTAAACAAAGACAAAAATACAATAAAACAAAGAACTCCCAAGAGGGGGCAAGACAAACAAGGTTCAACTAATAAGAATAATATAAACCAACGGATAGCACACTTGACAGGCACAGGAATAAGGCAAAAGACTAACTCAAACAGCAATACTCCACGAGGTAGGGGCAGACAGGTAAGCACAAACGCACAAGAGTACAACGCAC